>NC_134234.1:141925560-141948060 GCF_965152275.1 Natator depressus
GAGCTACAGCTCACTTCATCCAGGTATTTTCCACTGAATGCATCCAATGAAGTGAGCTGTATCTCACAAAAACTTATGCTCAAATAAATTTGTTAGTCTCTAAGGTGCCACAAGTACTCCTTTTCTTTTTGCGAATACAGACTAACATGGCTGCTACTCTGAAATAAATCAACAGAATCTTTTTTTTCCGTTGAATCACTCCTGTACAAAAACTGACCCTGCTTAGCTTGCAAGATCCGATTGGAAGCACCGCATACAGTGGTACGTTTGCAGGTTGAACATATTTTTGCAGGCCATTTTCAACCAGGAAGCATACTGATTTAAACCAATCTCAGTACCCCACAGAAAGAAGTGTGTAATTTTCTGAGGGAGAAGAAGAGTTGATAAACAAATTTATTTTAAAAGTTATATCAGGCTTGGATTACTTTTTTTTCCCATTCAGCCACCACTGAGGGCTTATTTTAGTGTTGAGGTATATTTAGTGAAATTGTGTTCATGACCATTAAAAACTAAAACTTGGTTAAAGCCAAGCGTAGTGTATACACCAAATAAGTCTCTCTAATTTCAGTCTTACCAGACGTATTGATGCTACTCTGGCACAAGCCTTTGCATTTCAATTGGGCCATTTTCAACTGTGAGCTTATTAGAATTTACAACATAGGGGTAAAAGGGAAGGGAAGAGTCAGCAGCTACTCAACAAGAATTTATTGGATCCATGCCCCAGAAACTAACTCTTGAAATTGTAGATTTTGTCAACTATCATGCGGTTTCTGATTTTCTTTTTTTGAGGCTACTATTATTGAGCAGGTTCTGGCAAGACAGCCCTGACACTATCTGGAGTTCTTGGAGTTCTTTTACCCTTGACAGCATGGCTCTCTCTGATTGAACTCTTGATGATGAACAAAACTCAAGTGTTCACACTGAATCTCTTACATCCATCAACTTCATTCAATACCACTGACCATGAGGCGAGGCTGCAGAGCTTTGACTAGAGCTGCTTTAGAGTGCATCCATTAATGTATTGGTAGCCCCATTTGGTGGAATTGAGCAATTGCTTTTCTGCCCTGAGGACTTTCTCATGAAGAGGTATCATAGGTCCTATTTTATTGTCCCCCTTCTGATGATTGTCACACATTCTGGGATTCATTGTCAGGCGTTCAGCTTTATAGGTGTTTTGCTAAGACTTGGGATTGATGGCTATTTGATGGAAGTTACGTTGGTGGCTTGATTAAAGCAACTGCAGGAGTTGACAGAAGCACTGTTGATCTCTTCAGTTAAGGTGGCTTATGTGCATTTGGTTACCAAGGTTCACAATGTAGGATTTATCTTGGATCCTCAGCTGCTTCTGAATGTCCACATATCAGCAGTATTCAAGAGTGCTTTTCTCCATTTTCATCTGGATTAGAAATTGTGGCATTCCTTTGCAGACTTTACATATTATCCATGCTTTTGTCACCTTGCCTGGATTACTTGGGTTATATTTGAAGACTATCAGACATTTCAACTAGTGCAGAATGTGGAAGCCTATCTGGATATGGAGGGGGGAAGAAACACAGGCCTTTCCTTTCCTTTATGAAAACCACTTCTCTTCCCTTATTCTGGCAAGCACATATGGGCCCAGACATTTAGCAGCAGCAGCAGTGAAAGTCCAAGAAGGGGTATTTTTTATTTTATTTTTAGATTTAACTCCATGCTAAAGAACACCTCTCTAAAGTTTTGAACACCATTGACACAAATTTAAAAATGTGTGACAGACTTCCTTCTGTGCATCCAAAGAGCACATATCTTGTGGAAAGGAGCACTCTGAATGGTAGAAATCTTTGGACTAGGATGTCTTCCTTTCCACCTCTAAGGAATGAGCCAAAAGAGTAGCAAAGCAGGAATCAAGTCAGGGCAGCTTCAGATTCCCTAAAGCATCAGGCCACCTTAAGATAACTCTTTCTCTTACTTTCCGCTATAGTCAAACTCCCAAAATATACATCTAAATAGTTTGTCTCACTGGGAGAACAATTGGGCATGCCTTATCCCTTAGGAGGGAAGGTGTTCGGGGAGGGGGGTTACCCCACTCCTGACAAAAAATGGCCTCATCATAACTCTCTTAAAGCCAGCCTCTTCTTGCTCAAGAAAGACCAGAGACAACATTGGACAGTCAACTTGCACATCTGTTTCCACATCCCCTTCCCTCAGGGACACAGTAGAGAAAGAAGATATCTAAGCAGTCAAAAAGACCTAGCTGTTAGAAACCCAAGCAAAAGCACAGGTTGCTAGATTTCTTGTCCCACAGATAGGTCCTGGTCACCTGCTGATTTGTCGCAGGAGGAGGAGAGAGAGCTCAGACTCTGAGCATGGAGAGTTGGAAGCAGAAATGTATTTTCCCATCTGACATGTTTGATTCAATGACTCATCAGGTAATTACTGCTCTTAGCCTACAGACCTTGATAGAGGAGATACAACCAGTAGCTGGGGTTTAATTGTCTTCAGAATTCCCTAAAATTAAGATATACCGTTAAACACAGCTCTGGAAAATGAGGTCCAGGTGGAATAGGAGCATGTTAATAAAGTAAACTTCCTAAACTGCCAATGCTAAATGTTCCATAAGGGCCTAAAAAAACAGTGCTTTTTGATTCCTAATCTTGATGTAGCAGTCACAGCCCATATGCCAAATCAACATGCCAAATTATTGTGACTTTCCTTAAGGGGTCATAAAAACCCAGAAAGCAGGAATTCCAATTAAGATTTTCAGAAGTGCCCACGCTACTTAAGCACTTCTGAAAATTTTGCCTTGCAAGACAACTTCAGTGGCTATGGAGATGAACAGTTAAGGCTTTCAGCTAGTTCCTCATTGCCATATAATCTCACTATCAACCGACCAGATTTATATTGCCTACTCAACTTTAACATTGTCCCCCAAATTTGCAAAAATATATGGAATGGTCAAACTAATGAATTACTTAAAAATGATCAAATCTGATTCTTCTTGGAGTGATGGTCCCTATGTGTATTTTACACATGGGATACTCGTGCACTATATGCCTGAGTCCGGAATTTCTTGCAAGCAGTGTCTATTGGCCTGCACATGTGCCATAGCTCTCCTCATGCTCCCAACTGAGAATATAAAGAGTGATGCGGGCAAACGCCTCCCCAGTTCCTTCTTACCGCCACATGATCTTAGTCAGAATTTTCGGTGTCCTTGGCTCCTTTTTCCTGCATCATTCTTGTAAGAATAGTGTGTAGTTAGTTTTTAGTAGTTATATAGTGTAATCTCACATAGAAAGTTAGATATTGTTTTTCCCACTTTTTTTCCCCCACCTGGGGACTTTTTCCCTGAGCATTATGGGATTATGCCCAGGGTCCTGGGGTTCAAATACTGTTTCCTGCCCTTGCTCCTTTTCTGTGAGTGATAAACTTCAACGCTGCTGGATGAGGCTCACATTTCTGCTCACAGAATCATAGAATATCAGGGTTGGAAGGGACCTCAGGAGGTCATCTAGTCCAACCCCCTGCTCAAAGCAGGGCCAATCCCCAGTTTTTGCTCCAGATCCCTAAATGGCCCCCTCACGGATTGAACTCACAACCCTGGGTTTAGCAGGCCAATGCTCAAACCACTGAGCTATCCCTCCCGTGCAGCATCTGCCACTCTGCCCCCCCCCCCCGAACTTGAGGGTTGGGAACTGAGACTCAGAAAACATCTCATGGAGAAGGCAATGAAACCCCAATCAGATATGAGCTGGGGACCCACCCCCTCCTCATATGTTAGCCTCAACAAGTGGGCAACACCCTCCAAGCATGAGCTTGGGAACAGAGGCAAATTCTGAAGAGTAAGGGGCACTCTCATATACATAAGGACAAGTCATCTTTGTGTAAGACTGTCCTGGAAATAAGGGATTCCTCCCCAACCCCATCCAAGTCCGGAGAGCCAGCATACATAGCCACTAAGGACTTAGTCCACTAAATCTTCTCGACTTGAGGAAGACGCACTTAAGGGAACAGATCTGGTAGTGAAGATGGGGGATAGATAGTGCTTCCATCGCTTCAGGAACCAAGGCAGTACCAACAGTGATGCGGCCCTGGCGGGAGCCGACCTTCACACTAACTAGAGACTCTCTGGTTCTGCCAATGGACTTTCCTCTTACTCCAGGATGCTCTGAGACATACGTCTCCCTGGAAGACATCTTTGTTCTCTCTTATCCGCATTCACTGCTCCTATCAGGTCTGTCTATATTTTGGAACTTTGTTTACACTAGAGGAGGAGTCTCTCACAAGGAGACAGTCATTCCCCCATTCCACCCATCAGCGTAGAAGCACAGCCTTTGGTACTGTTGGTTCCACCAGTGATCAGGGATCCAGCTTTCTCTTCTGATGCATAAGAGGTTCCACAGGAGTGTCTGTGGCACCAAGGAAAGGCAGCCCTGGACTGAAGTTCTAGAAGATCAGGGTTCTGATCTCCAGCTACACACATTTGGCCAAGGGACAGATGGTACCCTCTGCCATGGAGTGTTCCTCCATTTCTGGATCCATCTTCTGGCCAATATTGGGACCATGGGAGACCTACCCCATACAACCATGATCGGTGCATAAGTCTAACTTGCCATTGCTCAGCCATATACATTCAGCCCTGTCAGAATATTCGGAAGAGGAAGAAGCGCCAGTTCCAACAGTTCTCGGAGCAACCTCATCATTGTCACCAGGTGAGGTGGCCACTCCATCTTGTCTATCTCTGCCAGATAACTTTAAACAATACCAAGAGATCATGCACAGGGTAGCAGCAGAGCTACAAATCCAGCTGGAGGAAATTCAGGAGCCTCAGCGCAGCTTACTAGACATTCTACAGCCCTCCAGTCCCAGTGGAGTGGCCCTCCCCATCAACAAGGCCATCATGGCCCCAGCAAAGGCAGTTTGGCACACCGCTGCTTCTTGTGCTCCCACCCCTAAGAAGCACTACTTTGTTCCATCCAAGGGGGGAGATTTCTTGTTCTCTCACCCTCTTCCAAACTCCCTGTTGGTGCAGGCAGCTACAGAACGCTCCAAGCATCAGTACCCATGGGCTACTCCCTCTGATAAGAGATACAAGAGACTCTGATTTCTGGGAAGAAGGTCTTCTCTTCCACCGCCCTCCATTTCGGGGTCTCTAATTACCAGGCCCTTTTGGCCAAATGTGGTTTTATCAATTATGCTTGATTTCTAGAGTTTAAGGACAAACTTCCTGAGGAGATTAGAGCCTGATTCAAAGCCTTTGTGGTTGAGGGCAGTTTGATGGCCAAAACTTCCCTCCAAGCCATGGCTGGATAATGCATCAAGATGGATGGTTATGGCCATTGTCATGTGGAGAGGCTCATGGCTGCAAACTTGAGATTTCACTAAAGACGTCCAGACTACCATCCAAGATCTGCCCTTCACTACTATCAACTTATTCCATGAAAAAACGAATGAGTCTCTCTGCTCCCTCAAATATTCAAGAACAATGCATCACTCGTTAGATATTTTTTACCCCTGTCCCCAACAGGAAGCAGCATAGACAGGGATATAAGGTAAGACCTGCTCCTCAGCCCTTTTATCGTCAATGTCCTCAGCAACCACCAGGCAAGAGACAGAGGATGTATAGGCCCAGGAACTCAGCCTGTGCAACATCCACTGCCACTTTGTACTCTAACCTCTAGGCGAAGAGTTTCTTTTGACAGAACTGTTGAGACCCACATCCCTTACTGATACGTCTCGAGTCTCCTATTCATATGTTTGATGCCACATTGCCCAATCTGTCAAAAGCTGGAGAGCCCTAACTACTAACAGATGAGTACTAGAGGTTATTCTTCAAGTAGATACAGCTGTGTATTCCACTTAGGTATGTGCAGTGCACCAGCACTGGAGAATTTTGCCTAGAAGTACCCATGGAGGGAAGACGGTCATGCCTTGTGTCCATAGCCTCTCCCCTGGCTATGTGGTGCTGTCCCATATAGCCAGGGGACAGGCTATGGCCACAATGCATGAGCACCTTCCCTCCACGGGTCCTGCTATGGGGCAGCAACACCCCAATACCACTCAGTTCCTTCTTACTGTCTGGGGCTGGAGTCTGAGCTTTATGTAGTCTTAACCTCACATTCTCTCATTAGTTTAGTGATGGGGTTTCTAATTGTATGTGGTTAGTAGTACCTTTAGTGTTAGTTAGATTAGTGCTAGTTGTATTTAAATATTCCCATGTGAAGACCTCATTAAACATTGTTCGTCTTGTGGGGGAGTGATCCCTACATGTGGTGCTTTTGTGCTTGGCTGAGGCACATGTCAGGGAGTGATGTTAGATCTGTAAATAATTCATGAAATGGACTCAAATGGCTAGGGACCTTTGCCTAAAACATCGCCTGCTCAAACAGGTCATGTGGCCTGCTTCAGCACCAAGGCCCTAGTTGGACCCGGAGGTCACCGTCAATTTCTGAGAGTGCTGTCACCTTGTGCTCTGGAGCAGGTACCTCTCTGTAAAAATGGAGGAGCCGTTCCCTGGTAAGTGCTGATTTTCCAACCTTCTTGCAGTGTCAATTCAGTCTCCTATATCCCTTCCTCTCCATCCTGACCAGCTCATGCAGAATCACCATCACACTCTGCATCCTGTGCTCAGCTCTCTGCATCTTACCTTATGGTGTGGCTGCTTTATGGATGAATGAGGAGGAAGAACAATGTTCATCAGCTGTTCGTTAGGTCCTATTCAGTAGTAGAAAACCCTCTACCAGGATGGCCTTTTCAGCAAAATGGAAGAGTATTTCAATGTCGTTGGCCCATAGAGTTCAGCCAATGCTTGCTAGTATCTAAGACATCATCTTCAGTCATTGGGCCTTATGCTTAGCTCATTGAGGGTGCTCCTAGCAGCGATCTCAGCCTTCCATCCATCCATTCATGGAAGATCAATGTTTTTCAATGCCATGGTGGTGAGATCCTTGAAAGGAATCCTTAGTCACCGGTGCAGGAACCAGTTCCCTTGGGGGACCTTACCACGGTCTTAGTGGCTTTAAAGGGACCTCCATTCGAGCCTCTGGCATCCTGCCACTTTCCCCTCTCATGTCAAAAAATGGCATTCCTCGTGACATTAACATCTGCAAGGGGAATGTGAGAGTTGCAGGCTTTAATGACAGAGCCTCATTACACGCAGTTCTCCAAAGACAAAGTAACGGCTGCATCTACTTGAAGAAGAAGAAGAAGAAATGGTTACTTACTGTAACTGTGGTTCATCGAGATCTGATGCAGACATGTATTCCACAACCCATCCTATGTCCCCTCTCTATCAGAGTCTAGTCTTTGCATGTTTGTTGTGAAAGACCTGAGGATGGTCGAGATGGTGCCATCAGATATAGCCAGGGGAGGGGCTATGGGCAAGAGGCGTGAGTGCTGCCCCTCTACTGGTACTGCTAGGAAAAATTCTCTGGCTTCTGTGCACTGGGTGTGCACACACCTAACTGCAATACATGTCTGCATCACATCTCAAAGAACCACATTTACCACAAGTAACCGTTTCTTATCCATGGTGGCTATCTAATAAAGTTTCTAACAACTCCTAGCCACAAACCCCCTTCCCAGTTCCTCTTAAGGGACCACTCTCACAAGATTTTATGATAGGAGGTGAACTTCCTGCTTCTCAGGAGAGCTATAGAAAGGGTTCCACCATGGGAAGAGATTCTAGTCCCCTTACTTCAAGATCCCCAAGAAAAATGGAGGATGATTCTCGATATATGTCAAACAGGCTTATCCAAAAATTAAAATTCTGCATGATATCTTTGACATCAGTAATTCCCTTGTTAGAGGAGAACACATGGTTCACGGCTTTCAACATTAAAGATGCATATTTTCATATAGAAATCCATCCAACTAACAGGTTCCTCTTCTACAAAGACCCTTAACAATTCAGAGTCCTCCCCTTCAGCCAGGCCACTGCACCCAGTGACTTTACAAACATTTTTTCAGTGGTTGCTGCTTGGATGAGAAGAGAAAGATTTACAGTTTTCCCAGATCTTGACAACTGGATTCTTACAAGCAACTCCTACAAGGAGGTCCACAGGGCAACCTGTGTTCTGCTCAGCCTTTTATCTTCGCTAGGTGTCTCTGGGTCAATTACAAAGAATCCGCTTAGACCCCACAAGATGCATAGACTTCATAAGGTCGATGTTAGACTCCTCCCGAAAGAGTTCAGGCCATGAGCACTCTTAAGCGCCAGGTCCTTATCAGACCCAGAACATCAATCAGAATTTTCATTTCCCTCTTTGGCCACGTGGCTTCCTGCACACATGACACAATTCTCCGGGGTTCATCTACAATGCCTACAAGCCCAGCTTCTCTTTGTGTACTCACCAAAGAAGGGCAACATAAATGACAGTTACAATTCCACCCAAGGTATTAGGTTCTCTTGTCTCTGGACAAAAGTGAAGAAGGTTCAGATAGGGATCCCCTTCCTCACACTAACACCCAAGGCAGCCATCGTTACCAATGTCTCCCTCGTGGTTGCGCATGTGGGCAATCATATGGCACAAGGTGTCTGAACCCTCCACGAGTCCAGAATGCATATCAACTTACTAGAACTCAGGTCCGTTGGGCCTTCAGTGCCTTCTTCCCACTCGTCTGATCCAAACATGTTCAAATAATGAGAGACAGTATGACAACAGTATTTTATATAAACAAGCAAGGAGGAACAAGGTCTCTCCTTCCATGCCTAGACGCAGTCATCCTCTGGAATTGGTGCATCAAAACATCACATAACCCTATCAGCAGCATACTTTCAGGTGAGCTGCCAAGTGTCAATGCTTAGAACTCTTACCTTGACTAAAAAGCACGCCCTGAATGGAAGTACTACGTAAGATACAGGTGCCAGTAGGCTCTTAATGAGACAGCATTTGGGCACCAGATAAAAAATGTGCATAGGACTGCCTGTGAATTCTGGGTAGTGTGATAGACCCAGGCCAGTTGGGCATAGCAGAGTAGCCGAAGGCAGATATACTGGCCACTGGATTAACAGTTTTCTGTTCCCTGATGACCAGAGCAGGGGCTGCTCCAGGCTAATGAGAACACCTGACTCCAATTAACCTGCAAAGAGTCAGGTGAGGCCATTAAGCTAATGTGACCACCTGACTCTAATTAAGGCCGCTTTGATGTTATAAAAGGGCTCACTCCAGTCAGGCAGAGAAGAGCCAGGGAACCAGAGGAGAGAAAGTGTAGCTGAAGGGCTGGTTAAGGAAGACACCCTCAAGTCATTGGTAAGCGAGCCTTAAGGTAAGGGTGAAGAAGGGAGAAGCAGGAGAGCTGTGGGGAAGTGGCCCAGGGAAATGTAGCAACTCTGGCAGCGAAAGGTTGGCTGCCAACAGCTGCTACCATTAGGATCCCTGGGCTGGAACCCGGAGTAGAGGGTGGCCCAGGTTCCCCCCAACCCACCACTACAGAAACACCTCCTGGGAGGGGGAAACAGGCCCCTGTCAGGACAGGAGGCTAAATTGTTTTGGTATGAGGCCGTAGGAGCAACAGGGACTGTAGGAGTTCTCTCACCAACCTCCTTGCTGGCTTATGATGAAAAGGCCTCAGTAGACTGTATCCCTGGCTCTAGAGAGAGAAGGGCTATATGGAGGGTTGCAGTGAGCCTCTGAAGCTAGCATAAACCGCCTGGAAACGTGGGACCCACGGGGACAAGGTCAGAACTCTGCCACAGTAGACATGGCCTAATCTAGTAGCTTCAGGATTTACTCATTTATTATAGATTTTTCTATGGTGCTCATCACCATAACATCTTCGTGTTCACATACTGTTGCACCCATGAGAGATGTGAAGTACTATTTTTACAGAGTGGGATCTGAGGCACAGAAAGACAGGGACTTCTCCAAAATCACACAGAAAGTCTGTTGTATAGTTGGAAATAAAGCCAGATCTTGAGTTCTAGTCCAGTGATTAAATATGACACCATCCTTTCTCTTTCTAAAGGTTTGTTCTATGAAAAGATTAGGTGAGACAGTCTCTTATTGTGAGAAGAGAATAATGTCCCATCCTCCTTGTGCAGGTTCTGCAAAGCTCATCGCTCTGCCAGAGATTTATATTAATCCTAACCAGTTCTCAAACTTAGTTCTCAAATATTTTACCTTTTAAGCCCTTCAAATTCCTACAGGAAGTATCTGTGTTTTCTTTATGATGAAATGATGGCTTTCCTGTGACAGTTAGTTTGATATTCAAATTGGGACTCTTTTTCAGTCAAAGATCAGTATTGCATATGTCACCAAGACAAGAGTGTACTCAGTACTGCACCTGATATCATCCTGAAAACAAATTTTGAATTTCACAAGCAGCAAGAAATTCCACTCTTTTTTTAACCAATATCTGAGTAGGTATGGCATAAGCTGTGTGTTAAAAAGGCAGTGAGTTTTATCTTGCTAGAAATTTAGAAATCAAGACATGGGTTGTCACTTATCTTCACTGTAGAAGTAGTAAGACTTAATCAACTGAAAAAAATTGTATGAGGAAATCTTCATAATTTTACAAATAGAATTTTTACAGCTGACTATTTATGGTAGAAATGTGTCCTACACAATAGCAGACAAACGCTTTCCTTTAATGCGGGAAACTTTTGTCATCAGTACACTTCATTTGTATGGTTTATTTGGATTTTATTTCCCACTCTTTTATCTATGGATCCCTAATTAGGATTGCTGGCTATGTACTAGTAAGAGAAGAATTTTATTTATCTCATCATTTCCTTTCTCTAATGACAGCATATCTAGGAGTATCAATCAGTGGGGATTCCATGCAGTTCTCTAATATAAGTAGGCAGTATTCAGGCTGAATAATTGGGGGAACCAAAAACACGGTAACTTCACCTCTTGTGTCAACTGGCCAGTTAATGTCTTTCAAAGCTGTAATTACTAGAGATATGATCATTAACATGAATGAACTAGCATAATTTGAATAAGCCATAACTATGTACATGTGACCGTCTCACTCTGAGCAAAGATGAATATGAACAATAAAAACCAACATGAAAATGAGCGGAGTGCCTGTTGAATATAGCAGTGGTCAATTTGAGGGTCTAGTGACAAAAAATCATAGTGGACACTTTTCTTTATTATTAATTGTGCCAGATGGGTAGTCTTAAACAAAGCCATCAGAAAATCTCCCTTTCACTCATGATTCAGATCCACAAATTATCTCAAGTGTCCAGAGCAGAAAAGCTAAAGTACAAAAACCAGTAAGAAAACTATATGGCTTGTGATTGTTAATGAGATACAGAACCTTCCATCTTTGTCACTCTCTTTAAAATGTACTCTAGTCTGGTAGAGGTAAAACATTGCTATCTTCTGGTTTGTGGAACTGAATTGGTGGTCTAGAATATTCACATCATCACCACATTTGGCATTCTTGTTGGCAGTTTTAACATGTCGGTTGGATTTTGAAGCAGCGTGCATACTGGTCTACCCTGTCATGCTGTCCAAGTAAGGACTGAGTTATTTCAGTAGAGAATTGTGAGGTGAGTTGTACTGTAGCTTGTTGCTTGTTCACGGCTGTAAGCCTTTCTGGCCTAAATTTTCAGAAAATGGTGTACATGCAATTGTGCAGTTCATTTGTATGCAGAGAAGACGCTTTCATCATATAACTGCTTATTCGTGCACGCAGTTACTGCTGTGTTCACAAGCACAGCATGTTCTTGCAAATTAGACATCTAAATGTACATTTTCATAAAAATTAGGCCTTTATGTCCAGTGCGCATAATCAGACATCTTTCAAGAACATGAAATTAACTTTTTTGAGAAAAATGAAAATTAGTAATTATTTCATTTTACACTTATGATTTCCTATTGATCTTTAAAACCAGATTGTTTTTTATTATAACACAGTATTCACACTACTCTGATAGTCCAGGTTTTCTGGTTACATATAAATAATAAATATGGAATTCTTTAATTTGTCAAAAGACTACAAATTGAATTTTATCCTAATAAATTGCTGTTTGAGGAGAAAAAATCAGAAATTTTGTAAGCAATTACTCTTCTGTTTAGACTGATGGATTGCCTTTATAATTAGTGTTGGTTTGTTTTTGTATTTTTTTCCGTTCAAACCAAGTAGATTGAAAACTGTATGTTCAGAGACTTTCATAACATTTTTGTAAATTGGAAGTCGTGTTTACCAATCAGAGGATGAAAAACTTGAGGTTGAGGCTTCTGAGTTCAGTTCTTGTTTCTCCCATTTATTCTCTGTGAGTTTAGGCAAGTCACTTAACTTATTTTTGCTATAGTTGATCTGAAAAATTAGTTTAATATTTATATGGGAGTTGTGATTCTTAGCTATATTTTGCAATGCATTCTCTGGTTCCCAGATTAAAAGGTACTATTTAAGTGTAAAATATTTATTCTGATTACAAAAAATTCAAAGTCAAGGACTCAAATGTTGGAAAATGCCCGAGTTCAGGTTGCCTGTGCAACCTGATTTCAGCCCCTGTGTGTGCAAGCATTATATAACAGTTTTTAATTACATGATCATATCTGTTTTATCTGCAGGACCTGCCTCAGTGAGTGCACAGGATGTACAGTGCTCACTGAATAAGCAGCTGTTCAATATTTTGTTTTATCCTCATTCATTGTTCAATGTGTGGCCCAGGCCTTATTTATGCCATACTGAAACCCTGCTCTGAATACAAAAGTATTAATTTCTTCATGGGCTTTTCTATAGTGCTCATCACTATAGCATCTGAGTGCTTCACAAACATTAATGAATTTGTTTTCACAACACACCTGCTGTGGTGATGGTATAAATCCTGTTTTACAGATGGGGAACTGAGGTGCAGAGAGATTTAAAAGGTCAAAAGTGTCTATTAATTTGGGGTGCCCAATTTTCATAGACTCTATTTATAGATAAGAAGGCCGGAAAGGGACCATTATAATAATCTAGACTGATCTCCTGCATAATAGAGTCCATAGGACTTCCTTGAATTTTTAACTGCTGTTTGAACTGGAGTATGTCTTTTTAGAAACACATCCAATCTTGATTTTTAAATTTCCAGTAATGGAGAATCCACTACAATCCTTGGTAAATTGTGCCAATAATTAATTATGCTCACTGTTAAAAAATTGCATCTTATTTCTAGCCTAAATTTCAACTTCCAGTCATTAGATCTTGTTATACCTTTGTCTCCTAGATTGAGGAGCACTCAATTATCAAATGTTTGTTCCTCAAGTAGCCTCAGGGTGTGAACTTATTAAACTATGATCCTTAACCTTCCTTTTGTTGAGCTAAATTTCTTGAGCTCACAAGTCTTTCATTATAAGGCATGTTTTTCAATCCTTTAATCATTCTCGTGGCTCATCTCTGAACCCTCTCCAATTTACCAACATCCTTCTTGTGGACACCAGAGCTGAATACAGTATTCCAGCAGTGGTTGCACCACTACCAAAGAGAGATAATATAATCTCTCTGCCTCTACTCAAGACTCCCCCTTTCTACATCCAAGGATTGCATTAACCGTTTTGGCCACCATATTGCACTGGGAGTTCATGTTCTGTTGCTTATCTATCGTGACCTGAAAGTCTTTTTCAGAGTTGATGCTTCTCAGGATAGAGTCCCCGATTCTGTAAGTATGGCCTGCATTCTTTGTTCCTAGTTGTATGCATTTACATTTGGCTGTATTTAAATACATATTGTTTACTTGTGCCCAACTTACCAGACTTTCCACATTCCTCAGTATCGGTGACTTGTCCTCCTTATTATTTGCCACTGACCCAATTTTTATGTCATCTGCAGATTTTATGAGCGATTATTTTATGTCTTTTTCCAGATCATTGAAAAAATGTTAAATAGGCATAGGACCAAGAACCAATACCTGTGGGGCGCCAGTAGAAACAGTAAACCACTCAACTGCCTTAACCATAGGACCATCTTTTCTCTTCCTGCAATCCCCCACCTCATTCATTACACAGCGTCCAACTTCTGCCACAAATGAGGCCAGCTCCTTCTTACAATGCTGACTCATCCCAAGAGTACCATGTGTTTTGTGCACTGAATGAAGCAAGGATTCTTTGAAAGAATAGAATGCACTTACATTATTAAAGGCTGTATAATAAGACATATTTCACAATGGAGCTGAATTAAGGTTTCACAGACAATCTTAATTCTGGCATTTCCTAACTTTTAAGTGCTTAACTTTGCAATCCTAGTAATGTTCTTTTAGCTTAGGTTTTTGTGTGTAATTTTCCTAGATTTTTTAAAAAAGCAAACTGAAAAAAAATGCCATTTTTATCTCATATTGACACCCACACGGGTCATTAGCAGGGTTGGAAGCAGAGCTGGTTGGAAAAATTCTGACAAAATATTATTTCACTGGAATCAGCTGATTTGTTGAAATCAACACATTTTCTGGGAGTTTGTCAGTTTTGACTAACTTCCTCTGGAATCCAGTGTTTGTCGGAACCCTGCCTGGTTTCCTACCAGTTTGTCTGCCCAGCTCCTTGGCAGTCTGCAAACTCATGGTTACTCTTCAGCACATGCTCTCAGAATTTCCAGCCTCCCTGAATCAGAATGAAGACAAACCTAGAACTCTCTAAATCCTCTGTGAAACTGAATTTCCACTCTCTGCCCAGCTATAGTTGGAACTTTTAGAGCCACCATGCAGACATCTGCTACTTGATCTAAGAGAGTGATTGATAGCAGTAATAGTTTGCCAGCCTCTATGTAGACTTGTACTAGAGGGATTGAGAGATACCCTTTGCAAGTGGGTTTCATAGATATTTACTGACAACAGAGAAATGGTGAGACTCAGCAATCTTGGGTTCCATTCCAGGCTCTGGAGGGGAGTGTGCTTTACTGGTCACAGACCTTTGTGTCTCTTCCCATCCAGCTATCCTTGTCCTAGTCATGGCCCTTCCCCCCACCCCAGACTGGACCAGATGGAGGGAGAGAGTAGGTCGGGACAAGGAGAGTGGTGGGGAGGGATACTGGGATTGGAGGCTGGCAGGTGGAGAGAGAAACTGAGAAATGGAGGCAGATTTGGAGACTGGGAACAAGTGGGATAAAGGGAAACAACTTTGACTAGAAGCCAGGGTGTGAACTAGAACTAGCTGAGCAGAGAGACTGGAACAACGAGCTATGTATACAAGGGGAACTGAGATTGGACAAGGAGCCTGGCTTGACCATCTGTCTCTGAGCGGGGAAGTTGACTTCAAATACTTTGAAGAGACCCAGGGCCTTTTATCTCTTTCTTCCTTTCCCCCAAGCCACTTGTACTATCTACTATCAATGAGGAGTTCTGTGTACCTGCACTTCGTTACATGGTTGCCCTGTCTGATACTTTTGATGAGGGTGATAAGATAATTCTTTATGAGAGGAGGGTGTGCATGATCAGCTGGGGTTAATGTGGGTTCTTCTTTCTATCTAATGACTTCCGAAGTTTCAAGTTCTTCTTGGGTGTGTTTGGGAGAGGCCCTTGCTCTTCATTATCCAGGACAAGATGCACTGTCTATTTGAAATTTTTGCAGTACATCAGAAAAAGAAAGTGTCTATTACCAGTCATTGAGGACCTCATGGAACCATCTCATAATCTATGGCTCACTCCTGCATGCGTACCTGCAGTGTCTAAGACAGTTGATATGTGTATTGAGGTCTTCAGCATTGATTTGATTATTTTTACCAGAATTTTGGTCTTGGATCATTTTGTCCCTGGCTGCTGACATTATAAAGAGCCACACCAAGGAGAACCTCTTGATCCAGTTAGCAGAAGGAGGAAGTAGATAGATTTATTTAGAAGGAAATCTTAGTAATCAGTTTGACATTACCCCGGGTACAATCTGACTGATGGACAGTTGTGTCCCCTCAGTTCTCCAACCTGGAATGCCTTTTGGTTTGCTCACATACATCCTCCAGCATGTAAACCACTCCCAGCTATACTGTATGAGTGCGATAGTCAGACACTCATGAATTACAATGCAGGACAACACCAGCAACCTCCCAGTCCCAGATTTTCCCCCAGAAACGTATCTTGTACTGCCCAGCACCCTCCTGGACAACACAACTCATATAAAGTCCATCATTTATTAATAGAAAATGATATGCACAAATCCTGTTATCCCAAATGGAGTTTCCCAAAAACTTCAATCCAAGCACACTGGGTTAGATAAAAGAACAAAACAAATTTAGTAACTCGGAAAGATAAATTTTAAGTCACTACAAGTAATGAGGCATATACTTCAGAATTGGTTACAACTAAATAAAAAGCAAAATGCAACTAACACCTAACTTAACAAGCTAAATGAATACAAAGCAAAGAGTCTCTCTCACCACATGTTCCAACAGTCTTACTAGCTGAACCTTTTCCAGTCAGGATCTCTCCCCAAGTCCAATGCTGCTTCCTATGTTCAGGTGTTGATGATGTTGTGGGCAGAAAGCAAGGGAGAGATGATTTGGGATGTCTGCCCTCTCTTCTTATAGACCTTTCTCTTGTGCAAAAATCACCACCAGCTGATGTTTCAAGAGACAGAAAGTCAGTGTGGCCAGGAGCCTTAAGCTGCTTCTTTGTCGAAATGTAGAACTTTTGCCCACGGCCTCTATCCTGCTGAAGAGTGGCCAGTTAATCAGGTGATAGCCCCTTTGATCCCGTTGACACCTGGCTCAGGGGTTGGCTAGCGTTTTGTCCCTGGAGAGCTTGTTTATGACTGCCCTCCAGAACATGTTGGAATGTGTCTTGGTAATATTATACAGTAGAATCTTACATCTTTATGTACAGTGTTGCCACACATTTTACCAGGACAATAATGATCGGCAAAGCAAGAGTTTTCAAATGATACCTCAGGCAATATGCTTTGTACAAAATTTAACATAGTCTTGTAAGGAGGTGAACATAGGGGTACAGACTGTCACAATCAGGTATTTTTATGATCATTTTTTCCCATATGCCTTCCTCAAAATGTTTATAATCTTTAATAGTTGCTCTCCATTCAGGTCTGTCTTTGTCTTTGTCTCTGAAGTTATTGATATTAATACCACATATGATTAGATTCTGCTTAACCCAGTGTGGCCGTTCTTCTGTTCTTAAGATCATTGTGTCAGAGGGTATGTACATATGTCTTAAGGGCTGCATATGGCACAACAGTGACTTTTACAGCAATTGGCAGTTAGGACATTCCATCTTTACTTGACATTTTTTCTGGCAATCTGGTTTAAGATTTTACATCTGCTATTTAAATAGTATTTACATTCTGGATAAATTAAGGCAAATGAAGACCACACTCTGGGCTTTGGTTTCTTGCGTGCCTCCTCTAGGAGGAAGTTAATACCATTTCTACTTTTTGAGTTTCTGCATTAAAAAGCTATCAGTCATTACCAGCAACCATTGCAGTATCACTATTTTCTGCTAAGCCTAGAGAGAAGCAACAAAGATCAAAACCTTCAACTTCTATTTCTGATTTATCTGAAGCACCTCTAGGAAAGAACCAGGCTTGATGGAATTCTTGAGAGCCCTCAGTTACCCCATATAAATGATTTCACATTGACTTTAGAGGTCACTCTTTCGAAGTTTTTTTCCCCCTTGTGACGCAGTGTGAATTGACATCAGACAAAAGAGCCCTGAAAATCATTCAGAAAGTTATCCCATTCATTTCTATTCTGTGCCACCACACACTTCTCTTCTCCCTTTTTCAGGGATCCCTCTTGTGAGGAACTACTGAGAGATGAGGTTGCATCCCTTCTGTACCTTGTCTAGTCTAGTCTAGTCTAGTCAAGTCTTAACCAATAAGACTACTGTTATGTATTTAAACTGGTACAGAAGAACTTGCTGCCTACCACTATGTTAAGAACGCTATCCAGTTTAGGAAAGGTATATCCTGTATCAGATTGTTCCTCCAGCCTTCCATCTTTCAAGCAAGGACTATATTTTGGCAGTGTTGATAATCCTATGGGCTGAAGCAGTTTTGGTTCACCAGCATCCTTCAGATGGTTTCACATCTGTGCATACACATTCCAAATCTTTTGACTCAGAATAAAGGCAAGATGACCTACCCCAACCTAGCATCCTTCCATCTAGTAGCCTGGTATTTGGAGTCCTCTATTTGAACCTTTAGCCTCTTGCTCTGTTCTCCATCTGTCTATGAAGGTAGCCATTTCTGAGTCCATTCACCTCCACCACAAGAGTAGGTGAGCTTGGGGTCATTATGACGGTCCCTCCCTACATGATCTTCCATAAGGATAAGGTTTCCCTGAGGTTATACTCTAAATTCATTCCAAAGGTTCCCTCTGAATTCCATTGAAATCAGGACGTAGATCTATCTGTTTCCTACCCAAAACCTCACACCACTAGAGAAGACAGGAAGCGCCATTTTCTATATGTCCGTTGAGCCTTGGCATTCTATCTGCAGAAGACAAAACCCTTCAGGAAGTCTCCTAGACTATTTGTCTCCTCTGGTGAATGTATGAAGTGGGGGAAACAATCACCTCACAGAATCTTTGTAAATGGATTTCAGGTTGCATCCTGCTCTGCTATGAGCTGATGGCACCAATTGACCCACAGCGTGTGTGAGCCCACTCGATCAGAGCCCAAGCTAACTCAATAGCTTCTCTTCACTGTGTTCCTCTTCTGGAAATTTGTAAAGCAGCACATGGGGCTCTCTGTGCATACCTTTACAAGGCATTACACCCTGGTACAAGCTTCTTCAGTTGACACATCCTTCAGCACAGGAAACCTGCAAGTGGTAGTATATCAGGGTTCCTCACATCCTCCTCAATGAGTATTGCTTGTGAGTCAGTTCAAGTAGAATATGCACAAGGACCATCACTCAAAGAAGAAAGGAGGGTTATTATGTGTACAGTAATTGGACTTCTTCGAGATGTGGTTCTTGTATATATTCCACTACCCACCTTCCTTCCTCTCTCTGTCAGACCCTTTCCTAAGGTGATTTCCAGTAGGATAGGAAGGAACTGGAGAGGTGGTCAGTCTGCTCCATCCCTTATGCCCTTGATTCAGAACACAAGGAGATGAGGGGGGCAGACATAGACCAACAGACACTGCTAATGAAAAATCTTCCGGTATCAGGCACTTGGAGTGCATGCATAACTCAAGTGGAATGCTCATAGGGACCACACATCTCAAAGAACACCGGATACTGTACAGGTAAGTAATCCTCCTTTCTCATCTATTACCTAGATAGAAACATAAGAATTGCCATAGTGCATTAGATGAGTGGTCTGTCTAATCCAATATCTTTCTCTGAAAATGGCCAGTACAACTGCTTGAGAGGAAGGTTAAAGAAAACCTAATTGAAGGCAGTTATGGAATAAACTGCCTAGCAGGTAAGTTTACTCCTAGCCATGGAAAAAGTTCACTTATCTCCTTCCCTGAACTTATTTTTTAATCCTTGATGTTATTCCCAGTACTAAATTGGAACTAAGTGTGAGTGCACATGAGTAGTTTAAGGGTAAAAACATTTTACAGAGTTTGTAATTCTCTCAGAAATAAGCATTACAGACTAAGGAAATTCAGAATTATGACTAAATTTAAAAAATCCAAGCATGGTAAGGTATGAAAATGCACAGTTAAGGCATCCAAACAACCTTAACGTCTCCCTTTAATGATTCTGTGTCATATCCATACAATTATAATCGGTGAATAATCATGTGTATAGTTCCAAATTAAATTCAACTGGTTGTTAAAGATTCATTAGATTTTTTTCATTTTCTTTTGTTCCTCCTGTCATTACAAGATGGAGTTAAGGTTGTTTGGCTGCCTTAACTGTACACTCCCATACCTTAACAAATTTGCATTTCTTTCAAGTTTAAGATAAACTCTCAATTTCTTAGGTTTGAAATGCTTGATTCTGAGGTAATTACATCCCTCTAATGTTTTTACCCATGAGATACTGGTACGTAAATCCAGTGTAATGTAGCTTTTAGCTGAGAATTTTCTTGGTGGTTTTTAATTAAAAATTCCATACTTGAACACTAAACAAGGACCACACCAAAAAAGTTGTGTGATCTGTGTAGTGATTCAAAAATATGTGGTGGTATCTTTAATTTTTTTTTTTTTAAATATTAACTTTTAGGGCCTGATTCGTTGGTATTTTCCAGCTGATTTTTGCTCTGGAGTGTAGTGGCTAGTTTCCACCAGCTTCTGACCTCCACATATTCTTTCATGCACTCACTCCCCAGTCTATCCCGCCTTCATGATTTCCACATTCTCTGTACATGTGCACGCACTCACACACATTTGTTTTCCCCTGTACCTACACCTACCCTGGTTTCACCCTCACTCCCATCATCCAAATTCCCTTCCACACTGCACCTGAGTCTCCTCCTGTGCATTCTGTTGACTAAATCTGATGCAATGTGAGTTGTTTTTGAATGTCACCGTTACGTTTCATAATCAGACTGAAGCCACAGGCTGCCCTCAGGGAAAATAGTGACTACCACTTCCATAATTACCACTGCCTCCCATTTTCCCCCAATGAGAGTGAAGCTGAACTAGTCTCAGGAGCAGCAAAAATTTACTACCACTGGGAATAATGGGTGGTGATGGCTGTTTTGAAGGAGGGCATCTATGATCTCAATTCCATTGAGAATAATAGGAAATAGCAGCCATTTTGAAAGAGAGTTGTTCTTCATGGAATTATGTTTAGAAGAACACTGTCAGCCCCTGCCAAAGAAGAAACTTTCATTTATAGACTTATGGAAGACTTATAGACTCTAAGGCCAGAAGGGACCATCATAGTCTGACCAATATACCAATCATAGTCTGACCAATATACCCATAACCTCTGGCTGAGTAACTGAAGTCCTCAAATCATGATTTTTAAAGCTTCAAGTTAGAGAGAATCCATTGTTTACATTAGTTTGAAGCTGCAAGTGACCCGTGTCCCATGCTGCAGAGGAAGGTGAAAAACCCCCAGGGTGTCTCCCAATCTGGCCAAAAATTACCATTAATCCTTGAAAATATATATATATATTAGGGCTGTCAATTAATCACAGTTAACTCAAGCAATTAACTCAAAAAAAATTTACTCGATTTAAAAACTTAATCATGATTAATCACATTGTTGAACAATAATAGAATACCAATTGAAAGTGTTATAAATATTTTGGATGTTTTTCTACATTTTCAAATATATTTAAATTACAACACAGAATACAAAGTGTACAGTGCTCACTTTATATTATTTTTATTATAAATATTTCCACTATAAAAAAATATAAGAAATAGTATTTTTCAATTCACCTCATACAGGTACTGTAGTGCAGTCTCTTTATCGTGAAAGTGTAATTTACAAATGTAAGGCATGGCACTGTTTTAGCTGGTGTTGCAAGGTATTTACATGCCAGATATGCTAAACATTTGTATACCCCTTCATGCTTTGGTCACAATTCCAGAGGACATGCTTCCATCTTTGAATTCATACAGTTGCTCGCTACATTGATAAACTATTCTTTTTCGTTCCTAACTCTCAGCTCTGTACTTTTAAGAGAACCCAGTTTTAAAATAATTTTAACTCATAAACTATCATATCCTCTTGTAAGTTGTCAGAGAATTCATTCTTTGAGTAAAGAGTAAGTTCTGTAATGTTAGGGAGGATATGCTCTATCCTTAATACACAACAAAGTGCTTTACTCCAAGTTTTGAGTGCAAAACTCAGCTCAACCTTAAATAGGGAATCGTGAGCGCTGCTTCCATAACAACTCCCATTATTTATATAAATTTCCTATCCTTTTTTTAATCCTGATAAGTTCTTTGCCTCAATAATATCTTGTTGCAATTAGTTCCACAAGGTAATTGTGTAAAATAATTTCCTTTTAATCAGTTTAAGAATTGCCACCTCTCTATTTAATTGAATGTCCCTTTTGTTCTTGATCTGCAAGAAGATGAATAGAAGTTCCTGATCTACCTTCTTTATAACATTTATTATTTGGTATACCTTTTATCATGCTGTCTCTTATTCTTTTCTTCCCTAAGATAAACAGTTCCAGCCTTTTCAGTGCTTGTAATCAGGGAAGCGGGGATGAGGATGGGTCGGAAGAGCTATATTTTGAGAAGGTGGCTGTGTTAAGGAGTTTGGCACGATGTAAAGGAGAGATTTGCAGGGAAGAGGGGGATCCCAGTCACTGTGTCTATGCACTTTAAAGGCTCCCCCTGCACTCCTACTTCAGTTGTCCAGGCAGTGTTGCCTAAGTTAGTGGGACTAAGGCAGCGGTGGTGGGGAACCTTTCAAGCACTGATGCCTAAGCTGTCATGTGGCCCTGGGACCTTGAGGGAGCAATGAGAGTTGAGGCCAAGTCATTTCTGTTGAGGATTCTTGACACATTAATCTCTCTCTCATACAAATGACTCATTAAATCCAATAACGTAGAATGCAAATTAACTGTTGAGGAAAGGTAATTGGTTGAATTGCCTGTGATGTCACAGCAGCCGCAATGAAGTGACCTGAGCTGTTGACCTGTGCATTTTTAATTAATTTTAATGTGTATGCTAATTAAGGGATTTACATGTAATTTCTCAGAAAATTAATTCTGTACTCGAAGAGATGTGAT